>NW_019208924.1:215157-240271 GCF_001890105.1 Penicilliopsis zonata CBS 506.65
ATGGACTCGCGGGGAATCGAACCCCGGACCACTCCCATGCTAAGGGAGTATTATACCACTAAACCACAAGCCCAACTTGATGGAATACGAGCCCATATATTGACTACATGAGCCTGGACTGATAGCAATCATTAAGGTATCGGGTCCATAAAGGGGCATATATACATTTAATAGACCATCTTCTTGTTAACTTTTGGTATCTATTGATTACTTACTTGGTTAGTAACTATTGATATTCAGATATTGGTTTTTGATTAGATTATTCACTACTTAATTTGTCTATATAGTGCTGGTCAATTGGTTCCTAGTGTTTATACTGTAGAAATAATTTTTCTGCTTTTATATTTTGTCATCATGTCAAGAACTCACATTTGATTGTGTTGGACTTGTATAGTAGTTGACCAATACCAAAATTCCTTAGAGCTTCTTATATCAAGAATCAAGCTATAGGCCTCTCTATAAAAAAAATAATCCTCTAGCAAGGACATATCCTACCATCAAGGGTCTAAACACGGCCGTTTGATCGCATATGAGCTGTATGATGGCCTGATTTCCAAACAGCCTGGTACCTACCTTAACCCTCGATATTTTGGGGATAACCACAGCAAAGAGCTGAGCAATCAACATAACAGTGTTGGCCGTTTGTAGCTGCTGGTCAGCAACAGGACCACGCAGCATCTTCGACGAATTGAACCTTATAGTCACTATTACAGAAGTGAATCTATACTATAGTCGATTCAACGTAGTAAAGTAACATACCCGTGTCTCTTCAATCGCTGCCTGTAGAAGGTATTCTGGTACAGGAAGGAGGGGAACAAAGCCTTCCATAGCCTACTTCGTTGATACGCTACAACCAGTCACCCCACCATGCAACAATCAGCCTTATATCAAACAGTAAATATAGGAGAAACATCAGTCACTGCTTCTCTATGATGATCAGTCTCCTAATCCAGAAACCTGGGTATATAAGGCAGTTTCTTCCCTATCCCACGAGAGTCTGGTCTTTGGAACTCTTCTTGAACTTCGCAATTTTGATCGCAGCTAAGATGTTTCTTTCCACAGTTCTGTTTCTTGTCATTTCCAGCCTTGCCTTTTACTATCCCCGTCGACGACGCATAGAGAATTTACCCCCTCAGGATGCTCGCGAATGCCGCTTGATTATCGCCTGCAAAGATCGCCCAAACCAGCTCACCCTGCTCCAGTCGAGGGCACTACCCAACGCGAATCGACAGCGTGCATTTGGGATATCCAATGCATTCACTAGCACAGATAAGGTCTACGTGGGGAACTTTGTCCGTGAAGCAAGGCATCTCATCAACCTTGGAGATAACGAATGGATTCGACTCTCTGGTATTCTTCGCCTCGCGGCACGAGACTGGGTGGGAGGACACTCTGGGAGGATTCGCGTCAAAAGCATGGCACAGGCTCTGTCTCTACGAGCAGCCCTTGTGGTTCTTTGTAAAGACGTTCACAACCATGGGGTAAGTGAAACAGACCTTGTTAACCTCGCAGAAGCCATCAACCGGGCATGGATAGAGTCAAAGGACGAACAAACCACTCTCGAGCTCAAGGACAACCGTGACCTCCAGAGAGCTCTCTCTGCCGTCTTCCCGGAACACGACTTTAGCAATCGCCAACTGAATCCCTTGAACAAGATAATCCCCGGTTTCGAAACCCTGTGGCGCATCGTTCTGATGACCTTCCTCGAGGTCGGTTTCAAGGCCGGCCGACAACATCCAGAGTGGCGAGAGGCACTGGTTGCATTTGCGAAGATTCCCGGTAAGGTGCAGTTCGAAACTGCAGAACCAGTCTCGGTCCAGTTTCTTGTTAACGAGGCTCTTCGCCTGCATCCTCCCACGAAACGAATCTACCGTGCATACAAAGCAACCGCGTTGGATGAGCATACCAGAATAACTTCTGCAAATATTGAGGCTTGTCATACGGCGCCTGCGACATGGGGACCAACCGCAATGACATTCGATCCCCTGAGATGGACCCATTCAACGCAGGAACAAAATTGGCTTTTGGGCCTAGAATCATAGGCCTTATTGTCGGGGTTCTTTTCAGTGAGGTCCAGAACAGTGATTGGCGGCTGGCTGGGGAAGCGATCGACGACTTCTACCGTCACAGGTTACAGAATAAGAGAGATGCTTACGATGGGATGGTTTTGTACCTAAGCTAGACATTGATATATGCCTTATGGCCGCAGCTCATTGTGTCTACTGAACTCAGAGAGATGCTATACAATGGATCAAGGATGCTTTGAAGCTGTGATATCTAGCTCTAATACTACTAGTATAGAGGCCTTAATTTGAATGGTATTCCATTATTAAAGTCAAAGGATTACTATTTAATTATATTAAATAATTTATAGATAGCCTAATGAGTAATATGAGTAATTGATTTTAATGATGGCATTCCAGCTAATCCTCAAGTACTCGCGTCTCACTTGCGCGCGCCTACGGGATCCCAAACGAAGCTCGAAGTTCAGACCACTACACACCCCTTTCTCCCCATAAAGGCCATGTGAACCAGTGCCACTCTCTTTAACTTCATGCAGAATAATGACGCGACATCTTCCTAATATCCTCATGCATCCCTTCAAGGCGTTTCGCCAGTCGCCCTGGCCATTGTCGTCCGCGGTTTCCTCCCGAATTGACCCGTCCTTACTGGTTGAAGAGGAGAACTCGCCCTACTACGAGCCAGCCTATTTTTATCCGGCGCGGATTGGCGAAGTCCTTAATGGTCGATATCAAATTGCGACTAAGCTTGGTCACGGAAGCAGGTCGGGTGTGTGGCTTGCAAGGGACCTTCACCAGTTCGTATTGGCCTCATTACATTCATTATGAGGTACATGTTGACAGTTCAGGTGGCGCTGGTCGAACGAGCGATACGTGGCTCTCAAAATCAACTCGAATAATTCCCATGCACGGAAAACTGCTGGTGACGTTGAGCTGGGGATTCTGCAGCATATAACGAGAGCGAACCGTCAACATGAGGGCTGGCATTTCGTTCGAAAGTTACTCGACTCATTTTCCGTCCAAGGAATTTCAGGGAGTCATGTATGTCTCGTCTTCGAGCCTTTACGTGAGTCGCTGGGAAAGTATTGCCAACGCTGGCAGGGTGGAGTGATGCCCCCGGAAATTTTCAAAATAATCCTCCAAGAAATACTCCAGGCGCTGGATTATCTTCACACTGAATGTCACATCGTCCATACAGGTAAGTATTCTCAGTTGATAGTCATAAATGTGGTTCTCATTTAGAAGCAAACAGATTTGAAGCCCGATAACATTATGGTTCGACTGGAAGATCGTGAGCTCCTGTCTCAAGACGCTCGAGATGAGTTTGAGAACCCACTACCTCAGAAGCATTGCAGTGATGGACGCATCATCTATCTGTCCCGTAAGAACTATGGACCACTGAGGGACATCAAAGGGCTTATTGAAGTTGCCGACTTTGACCTAGCAGTCCAGGGTGATGTTCCACATGATGGTTGTGTCCAGGCCGAGGTATATCGCGCGCCAGAGGTCATCCTTGATAAAGGGTACACGTATAGTGCTGATATATGGAGCCTGGGAGTTATGGTATACAGTGCCCCCCCCATCCATGGTAGCGCAGACAGCTAACAGTTGAATGAAGTTATGGGATTTTCTAGAAGGACAAACACTGTTTGAATCAGTTGATCCACGTGTCGTTGAAGACTACGATGACGAAACGCATCTTGCGTATATTACATCGCTTCTAGGTCCTGCCCCAACAGACTTTGTTGGCCGCGGCAAGAGAACGTCGATGTTCTATACAACTGCTGGTAAGGGCGACTCGCAATGAAACATCCTTATACATGATCTAACACTGGATTTCAGGAACACTCATACACGAAGACCTTGTCCCTGGTAACTTTAGCTTCGAAAGCACTCTCTCTAACTTGGATGGGGAAGAGAAGATGATGTTTATCAACTTCGCTAAACGGATGATCAAGTGGAACCCCGAGGAGCGAAGTACGGCGAAGGAGCTACTGCAGGATCCATGGCTTCACAACGACTATCCGCAAATATAGGGCTGTTTTCCATCTTTCTTCCGCGATTATTCCTTCGAAGCCTACACTCTCTGTCGGAATCAAATGTCTCGCGAGATCAGTTATTCCATGGTATTCTCACCTCCCATAGAGCTCTCTTATTATCATATCCTATGCAACTTTCAAAATGTTTATAGTTACTCGGAAAATCTCAACATAGCACTGTATATATATTTGCATTGGTCCCAGCGGAAGTAAAAACAGCAAACCAACAACCACACTGGAGCTAGAGAGATAAATAGTACCTACTACCCTCAGATAGATAAATAACTGAATTACACCAGGAGTCCGCGCATGTTGTGTAATCAGCCTCTGGTAGCTAGAAGTAGGAGTACTGTACATTGTATAGTATTCGAGGGGACCTCCTCCTGGTACCTAAGCAGAATTGGTTCATATAACATTAAATTGACGCGTTATTCATCAAGTGGGCTTGTGGTTTAGTGGTATAATACTCCCTTAGCATGGGAGTGGTCCGGGGTTCGATTCCCCGCGAGTCCATCTTTTTTGGATTTATTTTTTTTACCTGTGGCCATTCCAATCGATTTGGTATCTGTGGAATGCCCTCATCAATATGTAATATAGGACGTGCAGTGTACACCAGTCAGAGACGCCGTATATAAGAACGAGTCTGATATCTACTCAGTAGATAATGAAGAATGATCCCAAGAGGCGCCTTCCAAGTTGGGATGGAACATCACGTGCAGAGCCTCGTGACTGAAGCCTCTTATTCTCTCTTTCTCTCTTTCCCCTGTTTTCCTTTCTCCAACACCCCCCACTATGAAACGACTGGCCGGATACAAAGAAGCAAGGCTCGTACGGAAAGTGTATTGACACAGTTTGAAGAAAAGGCTCTTTATTATCCGAGCCATCATTGCTAATCATGATATTAATACTCGTTAGGGGACCCGGGAAACCCAGGCGGCATTATATACACTAAACTGTGACTTGGGTTGTCTTGCGTCGAGATCCGTTCAGTAGAAGCGGGAAAAAACCGTGCTGGTAGCGGAGACTCTGCGAAACTCATCCACAGCAGGGCTTGCCGATTTAGAGGGATTATCCATGTCGAACTGCTCTGTGAGCGTCTGCTGCCGCATCCGAAGATAAGGGGTAGAGAGGTTCCCCTCTATCTTTGATCGGATGTAGTAGTGCTCTGTGTTTTCCTCCATGCCGACAAACCACCGTTCGTTAAGTTGACGACCGTACGGCCCCCCACCACAGGCTCCCTGCAGTCGGGCAGTGGCAGGGCTGTTCATAGCGAGTGCGAACAGGTTCTGGGGCTCTGTAAAGTCGGTGATTTGCCTGCCGCGGACCTCCAGGAGCATGAAGACCAGGCAGATGACGCTGGTCAGGAAGGCAAAGACGAGGACGAGATAAAAAATGCCCTGCCACTGCTGGGTGTTGCCCGACGCATAGACAACCGCCTGAAGGGTCGCGTTAAACTCCTGGTACACAGGCTTGTCCAGAGAGGTCGTGTTGTAGCTCCAGTAGGGAACAAAGGGCGCATCCTGGGTACTCAGCATAAGCGTCGAGCCGGCCATGACGGCGAGAGCCTCGCTGATTGACGGGAGCTTAGGGCTAAGCGACGAGGTGTTGGTCTGATTGTCGAAGGATGGGATCATCTGCATCAGAAGGCGCTCGTTGCTGCCGTCGCCGTCCGTGACCCCCGTCCCGAGGGCGACTGCATTTGCCCAGTCGGCTGCGACATTCTTCCAGTCTGGGTCATAGTAGTCTTCAACCACGTTGGCGACCCGGAGGTCATACTGGAGGGGGTCCGAGGGGTCTTCACATCTCAGACTGACCGTTGCGCCGCTCGCAGCCACCACATAGTGCGTCGAACATCGGCCAGATTGTTTCGCCTTCATTGAACAGAGGACATAATCGGGTGTGTGGCCCTTGGGAGCAGCCCCGAGCAGGTAAATTGCATCTGCTTCATACATCCCGGTGATGTTGAGGATGGTGTTATACGGCTGGGGATATATAGGAAAGATCGGAGGGCGCTGGCCATACTTGGGCCCGAATTCGAACAGATCGTCCACCACGGTCCGGTTGAGCCAGTTCGGGTACACCGGGATGTCCGCTGGTGGGTCAGAGTACCACGTTGAGCCGTTGAACGTCTGGTGGTAGGGCCATTCGGTATAGATCAGCGGGGAGAGCTCGGCGGCAGTCATCCCAACACACAGTACATTGACTGCGGGAGATGGAATGGAGGCGTCGAGGACATATTTGCCCTCGCCCGCCAGGTCTTCCGGCTGTCGGATCTCGTTGATCGGATCGGCGGCTGCAGCGAAAAGCCCACCGTGGGGCATCGCTGCTGTGACGTTATTGACCATTCGCCCATACTTACGGGAGACCTCCGTCATGTTTTTGATTTCAATGTAGCTCCCTGTCACGGTAGTGTTATCGAAGACGGCGCCATGGGGCGGCAGGCGGGTTTCCAAAGAGACGGAGGTGGCATTTCCTAACTTGACCAGTTCGCTCCAGCTCTGGATATATTCCTGATAGTTGTGGAAGGCCTGCCCGACATGCTCAATCTCGAGGCAAGTCGAGCCGCTATACTCGGGGTCCATCTCGGTCGTGATGGGCGTTTCGCAATGTGCGGACAGATAGTATGGGTTGGCGAACTTGGTCCATACCTGGCCTTTGAGCAGACGTGAATGGACTGGGCCCATGACGAGCTTGGGGGAGACTACGATATACCAACAGTGAGTTTTTTAGAAGCAAGTCTATTAGCTATATTGTTTTCAACCCACCTAATGCTTCTGCGGCAGTTGTATAGAGCATTGACACAAGCGCTGCAGTCAAGGTGATCATGCCCAGGATCGTCAGGGCGGAATACCGGAGCGTCTCCCAGTGGACGAGAATAGACCCCGGTTGCATGATCCACGCGCGCATGCTCATGTCGGAGATGGAGATCCCCCGGGAACCTTGCGTGATGGCGCGGCGACTCAAGACCTGGCCCAGGAAGGCGACTGCGACCGTCACGTAGGACATTTCAATTGTTTTGGCGAACAACGCGCTGAGCAGAGTGGCCGTCGACGGCGAGAGACCGCCGTCATTTCCGATGAGTTTTCCATAGTGTGGTTTGAGGCATGCGATGACCAGATAAATCCCCGAGAAGACCGTGGCGTACGCCGCCAACGCGACAATCACGATCTGGATCCACGAGAAGCGTGGCAGGAGGATGTTGTGTTTTGTCGGGCAGTGGACGGACTGATTCAGCGGTAAGTTTTCTTCTTCCTCAGATGACGGTCGGCGCTGCTGATGGTTCCGAGGAAGAGCGTCTGCCGTGATTGACGGGTCTTTGATACCCAGGCCAATGTCCGCCGTTGGGTGGAACGCATCGTCGAAGATTTCCTGGAAGGACGAGACGGAGTGGTAGCGGAGCGAGTCGTGGCCGAGATCCAGAGAGCCCGTGTCCGGCTCTGATACCGGGCGCAAGAGATGGTGACGGTCTGAGGTCTCGGATGCCATCTTCCCACACTCGTCCTCGTCTCAGAACCGACCGGAGACATGATGAATTCTTCTTCAGATGGTGGTGACACGATCTTTATTAATATCTGCCGGCTCAGCAGTGCGGCTGAGCAAGGTCCAATTAACCTGCTGCGTCGAGCGAATCACCTCGGTACAGGGATTGTACGAGACCCTTTGCTACGCACAGGCATCCGTCGCCCATCCTCGAGTTATCTCCAGAGTATTTATGGGGCTGTACCGCGCTACTATCCACAGTTTGTGCGCCAAGTAACTAGTAATTCTCGTGGAGTGAGATGCCCATACTTGCACCACTCCGTGTCTTCGGTTCTCAAAATAGACATTCTCCACGCAAGTGAGGCACAGCGAGCATTCTTATGCTAGCTAGATTTATGGTTAATATGGAGTAATCACCGAACTGTGGATTCACTGGATGATTGTCTCCAGCTTAAATCTGGATCTCGGCAGTGGAGGCGGGATGGGCGGAACTGAAGAGATTTCAAGGACTCCGGAGTAATATAGTTAATCAAGTATTATCGTTGATACTCGTTAATAGATGCAATATCTATGTAAATATATAAATCTAGTATTCTATCCTTAATTAATGAATATGTAATACATACTAAACCATAGTTACTTTGTCCCTAGTATGACTGGTAGTTACTACTATTCAATATTGCCTCGATGAGTCATCAAGCTGCGTCTTTTCACTTCTGCCTCTATCCAAGTCTTCTTCTTCAGCTCTCCTTTCTGCATTGATACCTCTTTCTTGTCTTGTCTTTGTTTCGTTTGCTATTATTTTCTATTCTTCTATTTTCTGTCATTCTGTCATTCTGTCATTCTTCTTTTCTGTCATTCTGTTGCGAGCATTTCTGTTCTTGATCTACTGATCTAAAATGACCATCATTGAAACAACGACATATTCAAAATGCAGATTAAAAGCAAGTCCAGACCTGGACCATGGCGAAGACAACAACCTCTCGCTTTCCACCTCAGTGAACGCCAATGTCCTCCTGTTGAACATCTGCTCCAACGGCACCCTCAGCCGCCACGGCTTCTACGCCAAAGTGTCGTCCATCATCGTCGACGCAAGCATCCCCGTCTCGTTATTCCTGACCTCTGACCGCCGGATCTCCATTGCAGTGGACGCAAGGCAGGTGACGACAGATCCAGACCTCACGATCGTCCAGAAGAGACTGTCGGACTACGGCGTCGTCACGGTCTCGGACCATCTGGCGATTCTGTCCATCACCCTTCCTTCCACAGGTGCGGGGGGGGACCGGTCTGCTTTCCGGATCGTGTCGGCCTTGTCTGCCTGTGGGATTGAGAGCGAGATGGTTTCTTACGGTGAGTCCTGGAAGATATCTTTTCATGGTAACTTCTAGGATTAATTCTAATGATGATAGGAGCCACGCAACCTACCATATCGTGTATGCTTCGGAAAGAAGATGTTTCGCGTGCCTTGGAGACACTAAATAGTGTGTCTATGTAATATATGATAATGATTATAGATCCTTGTTTATTACCATGTTACTATTAGCATACTGCCATATTTATGGCTACTGCTACTTCCTCGCATCATGCCCCCAGTTCTTCAGCGACTTGTAACTTTTACTGTTCACGTCTTCTTTGGCCTTTTCCTCCTGCGCCAGATGGCGTTTGCAGTACGCCACCACCCGGCGCATATGGTCGATATCTTCATCTTCGTAGCTCGAAGGGTCCTTCGAGGGATTCTTTTCCAGAATGTCGACTATCTTGCGGCCACTATTTGGTCAGATATCAAGAACGTATACTCGTGTTGCACACTAGACCGTACCTCTCATGACCGATGCTTTCGCCAGACTCGTTGCGCCAGCCGGACGACTGGGACTGTTCTTCCTTCAGCCAGTCGCGGAGCTCGTTCGGGCTCATGTTGACGAGCGAGTTGAATTCCCTGCTTATCAGACGGTTCTTCGTCTCGATGGTCGCCTAATCCTCTCCTTCTCAATGGTTGAGTGCTTACTCGATCACTGTCCCTGTGTCTTTGACCATGTTGAATATTGTTGAATATATAGTGGTCAGATTATTTGAATCAGTCGAAAGGTTGGATTTATTGAAGAATCGAAGTTGAATGGAATTGATGTATCTTCGAATAAATGCGAATTAAGTACATGTTGGAACAGCATTCGCTACGTCATCGCGAGTATGCGTTGCTATTCCGGCGGTACGAGTGCATTCTTGGAAACAGGGAAACCACGTGGATTGGAAATGATCTCAGATTAACCTAATTCTTGATGCATAATTGGTGAACTGTATCTATAATCACTTTATGAAACACGTCAGTGGTATCGCCCTATTGTTTGTTGCCTGTCTTGTAGATGTTATTATAGCCGTCAAGGGATTCTTGTTTGAGAGATTCCCTATCCCTCCCCCGGAATCGGTTGGGATCAAGCTTGGCTTTGATTGTCTCATCAACCGGCGCTCCTTGAATCAGGCCTGTCAAGAACTTGGCTGTTCCCGCCGCATGGGTCACCCAAATCGCCGCCGCCAGATAGACTCCTGGCGCCGAGGAAACGCTGCCCACCAGCGGCAGGTTATCGGGAGTCATTGAAAAAATGCCGTTGAACTTGTCGCTCGGGGTGAGCTCGTGGCTGATGGGCAGCAAGGCCCGGCCGTCCTCCAGTGTGGAATCGAACTGCTCGATCCATGTTCCAATCGCGGTCTCCTCTGGTTTCACGCACACGGGCGCATGGTTATATGATCCCAGCCCGTAGAACGAACCATGGTCTCGGGCGTACACATGATGCTCTGGCCATCTCACAAATGGCATCTTGCATGTCTTTGGCTGGGTATGCCGTGGTCCATACATATAAGGATGACCGACCGGAATGATGGGAATGGGCACATCGAACTTGCACAGGTCAGTGGCCCAGACCCCGGTTGCAAGGACCACAGTGCCCGCTTGCACCAATCCACCGGATGTCTGCACACCTTTGGCATGGCCGGCATCGTACAGGATCTCCTGTACATCTGCTTCGAGGAACACAACTCCATTTGCTCGAGCCTTTTCCTGGTAGAAAGACGTAATCCGAGCTGCATTTGCAGTCCCGTCTTTCGGAAAATACAGCGCAGCAACCGTTTCTTCCTCCCGCACCAGTTCCGGGGCAAATTGTGCCGCCTGTTGGGGAGAGATGAGCTCGGCCGGCATCCCGATAGCTTTCGCTGATTCATATCGGCTTCTCAGCTTGTCGGCACCCTCCTGACTGGTCGCTATCTCCAATCCTCCCACCGTGTCGAACCCGTCGGGAATTTGAACATACTCATTGACGGTGTCAATGGCTAGTCGGGTGAGGACATCGGAGACGTTGAATTGGCCCACAAAGCCAGGGGCATGGCCTGTTGAGCCTTTGAGCGGGGTAAAGGCACGATCGATAAGGACGATCTTCTTCTTCGGATCGGGGGATGACGATGAAAGAAAGTAGGCGGCTGCAGACCCCACAATTCCTGCGCCGACGATTGCGATATCGGCATCCATATCGGCGGCAAGGAGATAGGTATATTATTGATGAGAATTAGGTAGTCGTTTATTAGTTATGACGGAGCGTTTCTCTCGATTCCTGCCACTGTACCAAGATATCCAAAAGACCCAGGAGTAACTGCATCTTATGCAGCACAGTGGATCTAGACTGAGGACTCAACTCTCCCATTCCACCGATGTTACCCGTATAGCCACGTCATTGCTCGGCTATAGATGGAGAATACTGATGTTAGTTACCTGGATCATACGGTCCATACGAGATATTTAGGAGACTTATTGGACTCGTTATCTAGCCGATACCGGTCGTTTAGACCATCGATGCTGTCAGTTGATAGAGAAGACTGCAGTCCCTCGTTTATAAGGCCTAATAATAGAAAAAGAAGCCATATTCCATGGGAGAAACCTGTTCAAGACATACTCAGATAGGTGCAATAAGTGTCGTTCAACATCACCGTGGAAGATTTTTGTCTGGAGGAAAGAAAGGAGGAGGGAGGGGCCTTCCTAGTTTGGCAGCGACAGCTGAGTCAGCGCCCTTGGAGGAAGGCTTCAACCTCAAAGTTTAAACACACGTGATACCACGTGGAATATCAACACACACGTGATGTCAGGTGAATCGATATCAGCTGACTCGCTGTCATGGCTCGCTCAACCTCGACGACCTGCTCCTTCCTTCGTTACGGACATCAAGGGACGGATCAGTCTATTCCCCTCCCAGGGCCATTACGGATCTGTCAATGGAGACTCATGATTAAAGTAACCAGGTACCTGAAACTCTGCAGAACTATTTCCATTCATTAGATGTCAAGGAACTCATGAAACCTCGTCGACTAGGACCACTGCTGGATATCACTCAAGAGGCTGTGCGGTGCCAACAAAATGACATGGATGAGAAAGCCCGAAAAGCAGACAATCTTGCTAGACTGCTTCCCCTCAAGCGTATTTAACCGGTGCCGTTTGATGGTGCTGCTCATCGGCGCGAAGCTGGACGTCCGTGACATAGTTCTTGAACTTGCGGAGGTTGACCCTTTTCTCAAACCTATCAAGCGCAACCTGTCAGCTTGAATCTGGCAATGGAAATCTCATTTCTAGGACTTACAGCTCATCAATCTCGGCTGGAGTCCGACGAGTCATCTCTGGAAGGATGAACCAAGAGATCGTAACGGCAATTGAACCGGTGGCAGCGTAGCTGGACACGGGGTCCAATGTTAGTCTTCCCCTCCAGCAACACAACATATCTATGGCTTAGAAAAGACACTCACAAGAAACCAGTCTTAACTCCCCACTTGGTTGTGGGACCATTGATCATCAGAGGAGTGCAGAAACTGAACATGATAGAGATGCAATTCGACGAAGCCAGAGCCCAGGCTGCAGTCCGCGCACGCAGACGCTGCTGGGGGATTTCGGAGGCATAGGCGTAGCCAATGGCTGAGGCCCCAGTAGTCGAAAATGTCGCGAGACAGGCAAAAAATATCTATAAATGTACCACACTCTCAGTAACTAGTCCGGAAGAGACCCCGGTGGATCCTTACCAGGAGGGAACTTGTTGACGACTTCTCATAGTTGAAGCAGCCGATGATACCCAAACAGAGAACCGAGATCACCGTTACTCCATAGGGGTAGACGGTCAAAGGCCGACGACCGAGCTGGTCGGTGAGCGTCGCCGTGAAGGTCATGGAAATGAGTTGAACACAAGACAGAATGACAGTGACGAGGAGCGGGTTATCGCTGCCTGCATTCTGGACTGCACAACAATGTCAGCACGCGTGAGATGACCACTGTAGTAGGTACTTACAGAAATAGGTCGCATAGGTATTGAAGATGGTCAAGCCAACAAACTGCTGGGTGATCTTGGGCCAACCGGCAATGAGGAAACGAATCAGATTACGGCCACGGAAGATGGCCCATTCTCCTAACTCTGCGTTGGCTTCAGCAAGGCGACGTTCCTCGGCGACGG
Source organism: Penicilliopsis zonata CBS 506.65 (assembly GCF_001890105.1). Classification (NCBI taxonomy): domain Eukaryota; kingdom Fungi; phylum Ascomycota; class Eurotiomycetes; order Eurotiales; family Aspergillaceae; genus Penicilliopsis; species Penicilliopsis zonata. The sequence continues at coordinate 228,172 of NW_019208924.1, forward strand.
TGGCTGTCATAACATCCTGTTACTTCATGTCAGTCCAGCATGACCACTGGAAGAAGAAGAAAAAGAAGAGAAGAGAAGGACGGACAATATGTTCCTGGACATCATAGCCTTCGAGATGACCATAGCACCGATTCAGGACCTTGGCCGTCTTATCAACTTTCCCCTTACTGGCAAGCCACCACGGCGATTCTGGGATGAGGGCGAAAATGATACCGGTCAGACCAAGCATCGACCACTGGGAACTGCCATTAGTTTGTTTCCATCCCGTGAGCTGAAAGAGCCCAGTAGACCCTCTTTAACCCACCTGGGTATAGATAGGGGTCCGAAAGTTATAGGGATGGTTGGTATCCATCCGTTCGAGAGCCACGGATGCGAAGAGCTGGCCCAGAACGAACCAACTGGAGAATTATCTTAGATGTCAAGAGTTCTTCAGTTTCACTTCGAGGGAGAGTATGGCTCACAAACTGTATGCGTTGATAAAGAACCCTCTCAGTTGGGTTGGAGCAATCTCAGACAGATACAGAGGCATGGTGGACTGCAGCATGCCCACGCCCATGCCTGCGAAGAGCTTGGCAACCAGCCAGTGAGAGGCGTGGCTGGCAAATGATTCGGTAAAGATGCTCTGAAGAGAAAGATGCATCAGTTTTTGGGGATCTTTTGTTCCCCTTGAAGAATATATCTACTCACTGCGACAAGGGTGATCCAGATGATATAGAGTGCTGGCTTGCGACCCCATGCTTCGGTGACATACTGGAGGAGCTACAAGTCGTTAGTATCTCTATGTGAAAAAAGAGTAAATCGACGACACATATAGGGCTGTACAATTTGACCGATGGTTTGACCGGTGGATTGAATCCCACCCCAGGCAGAGACCCAAGTGCCCTTGATGATTTTTGTTTCTGGGTTGGCCATCTCTCGAATGAATCCCTTATTGGCAACAATGCCACTGTTGAGGTTGATCTCTATACGAGCAAACGAGGCCTGTCAGCAGTTTCATCATTTCCAGAAAGCAACAATGACCCTCAAGGTCGCGAATGTCTTACGGTATCCATCCAGTGATGCACTGAACGCAGCCGCCATGGCGATCACTCCCACAAGCTTGTATCGTTGCACACTCTGCCACACAGAGAGGTCATCTTCGCGGGCTCGCATCACAGGGGCTGGCCCCTGTCCATTGTCCAGCGGCGTGGCATGTTCGATCGTCTCGTCTTCTGCCTTCCGGGGGTCCATATCGCGCGCGATCTCAAGGGGAGCCTCCGAGGTCGTCATATTGCTGTCTCCTTTCTTTACTTTCCCATACAAGAACGTCGCATAAAGACAGTACAGGCCAACCCCCTGCTATCTGTCGTCTCTGCAGCCTCTTTATCTATTCCATCGCTGCAGCAGGCTTTAGCTAGGCCTTGCTAGCCCTGCCTAGTGCTTCTTCACATGGCAGTGAATGGCCTCCGATATCCCCGGCATAATATTATTAGGTAGTATGGTCAACTGGGGTCGGTTAATGAACTTATTGCCTTCATCCCCCCGTCTCCCTTCCCCCGCCCACCGGAACCCCGGAACCCCACTGGCTCGTCTGGGGAACTGGGGCACAAACAGGCTAAATAGACCCTGAAGAGCCTACATAACGCGCGGAATTCTTCTGTTTTTGGATGCATTCGCCGGTAAGCCAATGGCAGGCGTGGATCGGCAAATGGTGGAACATTGCGGAGTGACACACGGAGAAAGCTTTCGGGGCCTGCTAGACCGAGGCATGCCCCTCCTCCTTTCTATGGAGTACAAGAATAATAGTATGTGGCCGGCGAGGGAAGGGAGGGGGAACAGGATAGATTGATTGTCTCGAGGATTGGCTTTTGGGGAGTGACCACGCCACCAGACGCTATGGCGTTAGCCAGACAACAACAGGCACGCTCTAGTTATCTTCTTCCCCTCCCTTTGTGCTTTCGAAGCGAAACGCTGACGTTGATTGACTGAGTCCGGCTGCAGACGATAAACGAGCTCCAGGCCAACTGGATCTGGACGCCCGACTGGGTTGATAGCTCGAAACTCTATACAGCCGGACGTATCGTTAGGTTCACACGCAGCTTCAGTCTGGCTTGCGAGGCGACGCGGGCGCTGCTGCATTTCTCCGCCGATACACGGTATAAGCTCTACGTTAATGGGAGACGAGTGGCTGTCGGTCCGGCCAGAAGCAGCCCGTTGATCTGGTACTATGATACCCTCGACATCGCGCCATACCTGCGATGCGGAGCCAACGAGATCGAGTTCGTGGTGGTTCGATACTTTGCCTCCTCGCGGGGCGCAATGCCCTTTGAGAGGACCTCGACTCCTGGCCTGACGGTCGTGGGTTGTGTGCAGGCTGGCGGAGCAGCGGTTGTGGAACTAAACTCATCCCAGGGTTGGCAGGCGCAAGTGAATGAAAGCATTCAATTCCCAACGGGTCTCGTCGACGATGTGTTTCTTCATGTACGTTCGTTCTTCTTACCATCGTTGAGCGACCGTGTTTTCTCTTCTTGTCCCAGAGAGGACTGATATCTCCCCTAGATCAGTGAACGGGTCGCTCCGACACCTTCCGCTCCCCCAGTCACGCCGATCGCGTACGGCATCAGGTCGGTCAACGGCGAGCTCCCACCCTGGCGCCTGCGGCCACGCGCCATCCCAATGCCCGGGGAGAGTCAGATCACCGTTAGCAACGTCCGGGCCTGCCATAGCGATGTTTCTGTCGAGCAGTGGGCGGCTTGCTTGTCGTCGACGAACCAAACGGTGACCCTGGTCGGCGGTTCGTCGCACACACTGGAACTCCAAGCGCCAGTGCATTCAACTGCGTTCCTCCGCTGGAGCTTCCAATCGGCCCGGAAGTCCCAGATTAAGCTTCGGGTGACATACTCGGAGGGATATGAGCTGGAACCTCGCTCGTACCCTTTCTTCCGAACCAAAGCGGACCGACTGGACGCCAAGCAGGGCCATATCATCGGCCCGTATGACGAGGTGACGCTGGATCTCCCGGGGAAAATTGGGGAGCCCACTGTGTACGAGCCGTTCTGGTTCCGCACATTCCGAGTCATGCGTCTTGAAATCACGGTGGTTGGATCTGAGTCTGTCGAGCTGATCGGCCTGGAGGCCACACAGGTGAACTACCCGTTGGCCGTCAAGGCGCGCTGGAAGGAAGCCGGCGATGCACACAGCGAGCAGATCTGGGACGTCTCGATCCGCACGATGCGCAACTGCATGTTCGACGGGTACTCGGACTGTCCGTTCTACGAGCAACTACAGTACTCTGGCGACAGCCGGTCGGTGGGCCTGTTCCACTACCTGCTGTCCGGCGACGACCGGCTGATGCGCCAGGCGATCACCAATTTTGCCGCCTCGGTGACTGTCGAAGGGCTCACGCAGTCACGGTTCCCCTCTCATGTGCCGCAGGTGATCGCGGGCTTTTCGCTGTATTGGGTCCTGCAGGTGTGCGACCACCACCTCTTCTTCGGCGATACGCCCTACGCCCGTTCCTTTCTCCCCCGGATCGACGGGGTGTTTGACTTCTTCGATGCGCATGTGGATCATCTGGGTCTTGTCAGTGGCTTGCCAGAGGACGTCTGGCAGTACGTCGACTGGGTGACAACGTGGGGAGCGACCGAGGAGCATCCGGACAAAGGAGTCCCCACCTCCGGGCGACGTTCGAACCGGCACACCTATTTCAGCCTGCTGTACGCCTATGTGCTGCAGCGGGCGGCGCGCCTCGTGCGTGAGGTTGGCCGACCAGGTTACGCGGAGGAGTACGAATCGCGGGCGGCGGCCCTCCAGCACGCGGTGCGCATGCACTGCTACGACGGACGTTTCTTCACGGACTCGACGGCGGACATTGCCGACGACTCGGCGCTGTCGCAGCACTGCCAGGTGTTTGCCGTGCTGAGCGGCACCGTGGCAGAAGCCCGAGACCGCGCACGGCTGCTCCGCGAGGCGTTTGCCGACGAGCGCTTCTCGCGCTGCTCGTACGTGATGCGGTTCTACGCGCTGCGGGCCTTTGCACTGGCCGGCGACGAGGCGTATGAGGGCTTCTGGGAGCAGGCGTGGGCACCCTGGCGCCAGATGCTGGCGCACAACCTGTCGACGTGGGAGGAGGATGACGTGCGCCAGCGGTCCGACTGCCACGCATGGGGCAGCGTACCTGTTTACGAGTACTGCACGGAACTGGCGGGCGTGCAGCCCATCGCGCCGGGGTCGAGCCGTCTGCTCTTCAAGCCGCGCTTACGGCTCAGCGCGCAGATCGAGGCAATTGTCGCTCTGGGTGCGGACAATACGGCGACGGTCTCCTGGCACACGACGGCCACCGGCGAAAAGCAGGTGCAGCTGCGTTTGGCCAAGGCGATTGCAGTGATGAGCCAGATGCCGGGCAAGGAGCCGGTAGACCACGGCGTGGTTGATTCCATTCAACTAATAGCCAAATAGCCAAATAGTCGATTGAGGCAGCAGTATGCAGTGATACCCAAGGTTGATCACTCTAAGCAGTAAATCGGCACAGATCAATAGATAGATATGGATATAGAGCATTCTGGGAATGAATAGATAGTATCATGCTTCTACCTGATTGTTCTGCCTATACTGTATACTAGGGAACATCCATCGAACTACCTGAACATGCGAATTTCAATAGAATAGTCAATGGAATCCTTGACCAACATAATTCATATATTTATAGTCTACGCCTTGATATGTAGTATGTGGAAAGAGGTGGTATTGTTGTGGGTTTGCATAGAGATGCTACTGTTACACGGAATGTTAGGCGTACCATTAGACTTATCATTTGATATTTGAATGAAGGAGATACAGCTATGATGATAATATCAGGATATTCTATACTTATATAAGTGGTATAGAAAAGCTGCTGTTGCTGTCACCTACTTCCCTCCGTACAACTAGGAGTCCATCCACAGTCCAAGTTCAATTGACATATTCAAAGCCCCCAATCAATAAAACAATGACTACCATAGTCTTCGTGCATGGCGCCTGGCACACCCCCGCCCACTACGAAGCATACCTCTTCGCGTTGCGCGCGCAGGGCTTCCCCGTCTACAGCCCGCAGCTGCCGTCGTGCTCGAACGACGACGACAGCACGAGCGGCCTGGCCGATGATGTGGCCTGTGTGCGCGAGCTGCTCTCCCACCTGATCGACACGCAAGGCCGGTCCGTCCTGATGATCATGCACTCGTACGGCGGGGTGGTCGGCACGGAAGCTCTATTGCCCTCCTTGACGGCTTCTCAGCGAAGCAAAGATGGCAGCGAAAGTCACGGCGGAGTGACCCATTTGTTATATGTCGCTGCGTATGCGCTTCAGGCGGGCAACAGTGTGTCGGGTACCCTTGAAGAATGCGGATGGGCGCATCTCTGGCCGTTGAACTTCGACCTGGGCGAAGACAGAGGCGGGCGGACGCTTCCCCGGTACCCGAAGATGATGTTCTACGGGGACGTTGCAGATGAGGACCTTGTCGAGCGTGAGACAAGGATGCTTCTCAGGATTCCCATGTCGGTCTTTACGACGCCGGCGAGTAGTGAGGTCTGGCGCGACGTGCCTTTTACCTATGTGTCGACGTTGCAGGATAATGCATTGCCCAAGAACGCGCAGGATCTCATGCTGAATAAGATCCGTGCCAAGGGGGTGCAGTTCTCCCTGGTCGAGTTGGATACCTGTCACACACCGTTTCTCACTAGGCAGGAGGAGATGGTCAAGATTGTTAGAGATATAGATAGTTGTTAGCAGTGAGTGTGGCGGTACTTGAAGGGGGAAAAAAAAAAGAAAGTATGGTAGTGGAAAAAAATCGAATCCCTTGATTTGAGGTGTGTATTTACATCATGGTAGAACAATATACTTCTCTAGATGCTTGGGAATGGCACCGCGCAGGTTCTTGCTCTGCAGCCACTTGTCAGAGAAGAGACGGTCCGCATAGCGATACGCACCGTCACACAGGACGGTGACGACAGTGTGGCCCCGGCCGAGCTTCTCGGCGACCTCCTTGGCGGCGGCGACGTTGAGCGCCGAGCTGGCGCCCAGGTACAGCCCTTCTTCGTCTAGGCAGCGGTAGACCATCTCGATCGACCGCTCGTCGCTGATGTGCACCGACCCGTCGAGCAGGCCGATGTCCGGTTGCAGGTTATCCGTCACCCGGCCCTGTCCGATGCCCTCGGTGATGCTGCTGCCGGACCGGTCGATCAGTTTCCCGCCGCTCTGGATGTAGCTGTGCAGCACGCTGCCCGGCGGATCAGCCAGGAAGCTCTTGACCCGCCCGCCGCTGGCCTCCTTGAGGTACCGGGTAATGCCCGCGAGGGTGCCGCCCGTTCCCGTCGCGCAGGTGAACGCATCCACCTTGCCGTCCGTCTGCGCCCAGATCTCCGGGCCCGTGGTGTCGATGTGCGCCTGTCGGTTCGCCGTGTTGTCGAACTGGTTGGTCCACACTGCATTGTCCAGCGCTTCGGCGTGTCGCCGCGCCTGGTGGTTGTAGTTCTGCGGGTTGTCAAACGCAACAGCGGGCACGGGGTACACTTCGGCCCCCAACAGACGGAGGAGGTCGATCTTGCCCTGCGATTGTGTGTTGGGCATGTAGATCACCAGCTTGTACCCCTTCGACCGGCAGACGTGCGCCAGCCCAATGCCCGTATTGCCCGCCGTGCCTTCTACCACGGTGCCCCCGGGCTTCAGCAGGCCTCTTTCCTCCGCGTCCTTGACCACAAACAGGGCCGCGCGGTCCTTGACGCTGCCGCCGGGGTTCTGGAACTCGGCCTTGCCCAGCACATTGCAGCCGGTCTCTTCGGATATCCGCTTCAGACGGATAAGCGGGGTGTTTCCAATTGCTGAGGTGTATGATCAGCATCTACCTAGGTACTCTGCTCTCCGCGGCAACGCCTGGTCTTACCCTCGGTCAACCCATTGACGGTTCCCTGCGCCGTAGATACCTTGACGTGGTACGGGGTCGAAGCCTCGACCGCCCGCCAGGCCGTCGTCCCAAACCGCCGGATACTCTGCCTGAACATGCTGTCCCTGTTGTAGGCGTAAGGAGGGAGTTTGGGCGATTGTCTCATCCCGAAGCGCCGTTGTCGGACGTCTTAGTCAGCGGATGGCGTGATCTCAGCATCACATGACAGTCACATGACATTCCAGCTCACGTGATTCTAGATTAGCACACTGTCACATGACATACACGTGACCACACGTGATATTTCGGTATCAATAATCAGCGAAGAATTCAGTTTGGCCCTTTTTCTACAATAATATTAGTAAAATATGAGAACTAATTTGATATTATGTAGCCAGACACACAGACAATTCAATATAAACGCCTTTCCCATCTATTATTCATCGAGTACACTCGTCCTGCGTAAAAAAGTGCCTCGAGGCACTGAAAGCCCTAGCCCTGCCCTGCCCTTATCAGGCAAAGTGTTGCCCGTCCGGACTGTTTGTTTACCCTCTCCGCGCAGTATCTTGGAAACCCCCCCCCCCCCCCCACGTTGACGACGACAGCCTTGTCGATAACGATGTTTCATTGATTCTTTCGACCGAATCGACTCTAGGATTGCACCTACAAGACTACAGACGACATACAACCAAGGCGGCCGCCATGCCTAGCCGAGTCTCGTCGCGCTCAGCGTCGACCACCGGTCGCAAGTCCTCCGCCCAGCCCTCCGCCTCGACTGGCCGCGCAGGCTCAGTGACTCCCTCTGTGCCGATCGCGAATATTCCAGAAGAGCCTGCACTGCCGTCGACATCACCTAATCTGCGACGGGATGTATGTGCGATTTTTGCCGACGCTCAAAGGTCGACTACGGGGCACCGCAAGCTGGCGGTGCGGCTGCGAAAACTGCAGGAGAACTGCTGCGGGATCGTCGCACCGAAAAAGACCAAAGGCGACAAAAATGGGACGGAAAGTCAGCAGCAAAGCACCGAGCTCCCTTACGAGGAGACCCTTCCGGAGAGGGAGTTCAACGTGGAGGTTGGCCGGTGTATGCTGCGCATTCTGCCCATCAAGAAGACAGAGCCGGTCGGGGATCGGATTGTTCGCTTTCTAGGCTCTTTTTTGAGCCATGCGTCGGAAAAGGGTATGTATGGGGATCTCTCTCTCTCCCTCTCTATGCATGGCACTTTTTAACCTTTATAGACTCCGAAGTGTTTATTGCGCTCCACGAGGACGGGGATGAAGACGAAAATATGCACCCCTTTCCCGAGACGCCTACGGCACGCCTGACGACAACCATTGTTTCGATGATTGTGCCCCTCTTGGTGGCCAAGGACAAGATGGTGCGGTTTCGTGCGACCCAGATTGTGGCTACCATTGTCAACTCCCTGGACTCGATTGACGATGACTTGTATCATACTATTCGCCAGGGTCTCCTCAAGCGGATCCGAGACAAGGAGGCATCGGTCAGAGTGCAGGCCGTGATGGGCTTGGGCCGACTTGCGGGCAATGAAGACGACGAGGATGGCATGGACAGCTCCACGGCTCTGCTGGAGAAACTGATTGATATCATGCAGAACGACACCAGCGCCGAGGTCCGCAAGTCCCTTCTGACGAATCTACCCCTCAGCCCAACTACGCTTCCGTACCTTCTCGAGCGAGCTCGCGACCTGGATGCGGCCACCCGGCGGGCCCTCTACTCACGCCTGTTACCTACACTCGGCGACTTCCGCCACCTATCCCTCTCGATGCGTGAGAAACTCCTGCGATGGGGTCTGCGGGACCGAGACGACAGCGTCCGAAAAGCAACGGGCAAGCTGTTCTACGACCGGTGGATCGAAGACTGCGCAGGGACCCAACAAGACCGAGCCGAGGGAGGGCCCGTCGGCCAGCGGGCACCCCCGAGCATTTCCGCTCTGCTGGAACTGCTGGAGAGAATAGACGCGGTCAGCTCGGGCCTGGAGGGAGGCGTCGCCCACGAGGCGATGCGCAGTTTCTGGGAGGGTCGGCCGGACTACCGCGAGGCGGTGCTCTTTGACGAAAGCTACTGGGAGAGCCTCACGGCCGAATCGACCTTCCTGCTCCGATCCTTCAACGACTTCTGCCGGGTGGAGAACGAGGGCAAGTTCGACAAGCTGGCGGATGAGAAGATGCCGGAAGTGACGGCGTTTGCCCATTTCCTCCAGAAATACATGACGGAGATGCTTGAAAAGAAGAAATTCTCCAAGGAGACCGGCGAGGCCAACGACGAAGACACCGTGGAGCAAGAGTTTATCGTGGAACAGTTGCTGCATGTCGCCATCACGCTGGACTATAGCGACGAGGTCGGCCGACGGAAGATGTTCTCGCTGCTTCGGGAGTCGCTGGCTATTCCCGACCTGCCGGAGGAATGCACCAAGCTGACGGTGGAGACGCTGCGATGCGTGTGCGGGCCCGACATGGCGGCCGAGGGGGAGTTCTGCAGCGTCGTGCTCGAGGCGATTGCCGAGGTCCACGATACCATCGTCACGGAAGATAGCTTCGTCTCGGCACGCTCCGAAATCAGCGACGACGCCTCCAGCCGGGCCCGATCCGAAACGCCCGGCGAGACGGGCGAGGACGACGAGGTCCCCTTCAACAAGGAGGAGGCCAAGGCCAAGGTGCTCAAGGAGATCATGGTGAACATGAAGTGTCTGCACATGGCCATGTGCATGCTTCAGAACGTCGAGGGCAATCTACAGCAAAACATGAACCTGGTCACCATGCTGAACAATCTCGTCGTCCCGGCGGTTCGTAGCCACGAAGCCCCGATCCGGGAGCGAGGACTGGTGTGTCTCGGTCTTTGCTGTCTGCTTGATAAGGTATGTCTATCTCCTATTCATAAAAAAAAATATGGGTTTTAAAACGTCCTATGTATTTTTCTTTTCTTTACTGACAATTGGCAGTCCTTGGCGGAAGAGAATATGACCCTCTTCATCCACTGCTACAGCAAGGGCCATGACGCGCTGCAGGTGACTGCTCTGCATATTCTGTGCGACATGGTCACGACGCACCCCACGCTGCTGGCGCCCGTGCTGCAAGCCGACGGGGAGAGCGTGTCACCGCCGGCTTTCCAGCGCCCGCTGCTCAAGTCGTTTGCGCGGGCACTGAAGTCGACCTCGCCGGATAGCGTGCAGACGGCGGCGGCGACGGCGCTAGCGAAGCTGCTGCTCACCAACACCTTCTCGCCGAGCGGGGCGAACATCCCGACTGCGATCCAGGAACATAACCAGGCGGCGGTGGAGACGTTGCTGCAGTCGCTGCTGGTGGCCTTCTTCCACCCGCGGACGCGGGAGAACCCGGCCTTCCGGCAAGCGCTGGCGTACTTTTTCCCCGTGTACTCGCACTCGCGCGTGGAGAACACGCAGCACATGCGCCGGGTGGCGGTGCCGGTGGTGCGGGCGATCCTCAACGCGGCGGAGGAGCACTACTCGCTGGAGGCGGAGGAGGACAGCGACGGGGAGATTGACGAGAGCGTCGGGGAGCGCGAGCTGAAGGCGCTGATGAGCGGCGTGTTGGGCATGTTGGCCGAGTGGACGGACGAGCGGCGCGTGGTAGGCCTGGGCGGCGAGCGGGTGCTGGCGGGGGGCACTGCCTCATCCAGTGCGTGCGGGTTCATCCATCTCGCCCTTGTCAAGGATATCCTGGAACGGGTGTTGGGCGTCACCCCGGCGTCGAACCGGTGTTCGAAGGAGGAGAAGAAGCTCCTGTTCGCACTACTGAGCAAGCTGTACATCTCGCCTCCCGTGGCGGGATCACGGGCGGGGTCTCGAGCGCCCGAGGGTCCCGACGACAACAATAACAACAATAACAATCACTCGAGCTCGCTGCGGTCAAGTGTCCGCGGGGAACCCATCTCGGCGGAGAACGCCCAGCTGGCGGCGGAAGTGAAGGAATTACTGGACCAGACCATCGAGGAGGGTGTTGCGGGCGAGGCGGCGAGTCGCAACGCGCTGGTCAAAGTGAAGAACGCGGTGCTGAAGCTACTGGCCGCCTCGACCTCGACCTCGACCTCCTCCCAGCTAGGGGGGATGAGTCTCTCGTCGCGCACCCTGCCGCGGATCAAGGAGGGCGACCACGACGAGGAAGATGAGGGGGACTTTGACGATAGTCGCAGCGTGCGCGCGGGCAGCGTGCGTCCGTCGGTGGAACAGCCCGGTCACTATCGCGCCGGAGTGGCTGTTGAACCGAGTATCATGGAAGAGGACGAGGAGGAGCACAATACCAGTGCTGGGACGGTGATCAAGTCCGAGGATGAATGATTTTTTTTTTTCTTTTTTCTTTTCTTTTCTTTTTTTCCTTGCTTCGGTTTCCTCTATTTCTGGGTCAGGATATGGGCGGCGTAATGGTCTATCTACCATCCACCTAGGTATCTTGTACGGAGTCCTTTGTAGAGCAGTATTCCTATCTATTCCTATTCCTATTCTATTCTATTCTATTCCTATTTTACTATTGTATTGCCAAGAAGCCACGTGGAACTTAACCAATCGACATGAAGATATTTATAGAGTATCAGTTGTGTCCAGCGTCCTTTCTGCTTCCTACCCAGGTACCTACGTATATAAGGTATAAGGTATAAGGTATAAGGTATAAGGTACTGTATTACTGAGCTGGAATGCCTGATATCTGTCATTTTATCTCATTCTCCATATTCAAAGTACTGTAGTTGGTAGTTGGTATAGTTCAGGACCACTAATAGTAATATTTATTAATAATTATATACAGTATTCTGGCTATAATTATTATATATTATATCTTACCTAGGTATATACATATATACTATAAGGTACTAATGTTATGTAGTAAAGTAGGTAACTGGGTACATAATACTATTACCTAGTATAACAGGTACCTACCTAGTAACTAGTTAACTACTACTCGTACTGACAGCTGTGTCAGACTGGTAATGCTGCAGACAGTTTGTACCACCACCTCCTCCTCCCTCCATACAATTAACTATCCCTTAATTCAATAAACAGTCCTTCTAGAAAATAAAATTCTCCCCATGTCATTTCATCGGGAATTGCCCTTTGGTCGCTCGTGTTCCTGTCCTTGATCCCCTCCACGTCGTACCGTAACCGAGCGAACTTTTTTCCTCCTCCGCCCTCTCTCTCTCCCTCTCCCTCTCCCTCCCTCTCTCTCTCTCTCTC